>NC_073393.1:1067500-1107500 GCF_028641065.1 Leucoraja erinaceus | reverse complement strand
TTTGATTATCATTTGGCCGGAATGTTTTCTGAAGTGTGTGAACAATTGATGATTTCTCTAGACTTCTTTGAACAGAGAGCAAGCCCATTGTATGAAGGGAAGAAGGGTCTCAACCCAAAACGTCACCCATTCCTTCTCTCCAGAGATGCTGCCTGTCCCGCTGAGATACTCCAGCTTTTTGTGTCTACCTTCAGTGTGAACACTACACTGTCTCTAGTTCGTAAATGGACACATGCTATTAGTTGGCTGCATCGGTTTTACTGAAGTCTTCCCTGATATTGACTACCATCTTAAGACAGTGAAATGTTCAAAAGCTCCAGTAGTATTTGACACTGCTCTGAGGTGTTTATTTACAAATGTCCACAAGAGTCGTATTTTGTGCATTTGTAACATTTTAACATTGTTGCTTACTTTTGCCTTGATAGTAACTCAATAAACAGAAATTACACAGGATAATTTAAATGAGACATTTTTTAATTTAATTTATTATGCAGCATCTCATTTTTTAAGTATCCAGCAATATAAATGGTTATTAAAAAGAAAGTCAGGAGTACAATTTGTTCCCAAAGTCCTTGAGGTGAATGTTGACATTTTGGCGAGTCAGCGATGTTACAAATGGATGGAGTTACTAGCTTTAGTTTAAAACCACTCCGAGTCTTCCAATGTGTGTTCTGAAGTTGCCGCTACGTAAAACGCCTTGACGACCAATTCTTCTGAGGGGACTTTATTTTTATATTTACAACAACAGAACAAAAAGATCATAGTAGTTGCCAATAAGCAGAGGCATCAATTATTTTTTAATTGTGTAAAAGTACAGGACACTAATTAAAGCTAGTATATCTTGGAATGCCAACGGCAAAATTAATTATTAAATTTTATTAATATTCACAAGCAACACAGAGAACATAATTAAACAGATTTCGGTGTTTTCTTTGGTCCTGCTGAGTTTTCCTGCATCAGCCCAAGATTTACACTGCAGACTTTCACATGTTTTTATTAGGCAGTTAGTTCATTTATTCAGCCTTGAGACTTTACAGAATGAACAATAAAAATAATATCCTCTTTTGTATAGAAATTATAAATACAATCAAAATGTCGTGGGCATATTTAGAAGGTAAGTTTGACTTAACTTGGTAATATTTTTTGAATTGAGATCTAATATTTAACACATCTTGCACCTTTCCAAACATTGCTGGCTGTAGAATCTGTGCCGACACAAATCATTATTTTTGGTTTCACATATTTCATGTTTGCTCCATGGAATTTAGCTCCACTCATTTTGACACAACTTTTGGTGACCTTACAGAAGATTCTGGAATGTCCGGCAACCTGTCCAAGGGTTAGAGCTGGCTTTGTTTCAGCCAAAGCAGCTGAATTCATTACCCCTCTGGTACCATCTTAAGACAGTGAAATGTTCAAAAGCTCCAGTAGTATTTGACACTGCTCTGAGGTGTTTATTTACAAATGTTCACAAGAGTGGTATTTTGTGCATTTGTAACGTTTTAACATTGTTGCTTACTTTTGCCTTGATAGTAACTCAATAAACAGAAATTACACAGGATAATTTAAATGAGACATTTTTTAATTTTAATTTATTATGCAGCATCTCATTTTTTAAGTATCCAGCAATATAAATGGTTATTAAAAAAAAAAGTCAGGAGTACAATTTGTTCCCAAAGTCCTTGAGGTGAATGTTGACATTTTGGCGAGTCAGCGATGTTACAAATGGATGGAGTTACTAGCTTTAGTTTAAAACCACTCCGAGTCTTCCAATGTGTGTTCTGAAGTTGCCGCTACGTAAAACGCCTTGACGACCAATTCTTCTGAGGGGACTTTATTTTTATATTACAACAACAGAACAAAAAGATCATAGTAGTTGCCAATAAGCAGAGGCATCAATTATTTTTTAATTGTGTAAAAGTACAGGACACTAATTAAAGCTAGTATATCTTGGAATGCCAACGGCAAAATTAATTATTAAATTTTATTAATATTCACAAGCAACACAGAGAACATATTAAACAGATTTCGGTGTTTCTTTGGTCCTGCTGAGTTTTCCTGCATCAGCCCAAGATTATTACACTGCAGACTTTCACATGTTTTATTAGGCAGTTAGTTCATTTATTCAGCCTTGAGACTTTACAGAATGAACAATAAAATTAATATCCTCTTTTTGTATAGAAATTATAAATACAATCAAAATGTCGTGGGCATATTTAGAAGGTAAGTTTGACTTAACTTGGTAATATTTTTTGAATTGAGATCTAATATTTAACACATCTTGCACCTTTCCAGACATTGCCAGCTGTAGAATCTGTGCCGACACAAATCATTATTTTTGGTTTCACATATTTCATGTTTGCTCCATGGAATTTAGCTCCACTCATTTTGACACAACTTTTGGTGACCTTACAGAAGATTCTGGAATGTCCGGCAACCTGTCCAAGGGTTAGAGCTGGCATCATTTCAGCCAAAGCAGCTGAATTCATTAACCCTCTGTTCCATGCTCCACTCTATTTAGTGCTGATCACATTCCACATCACATCAGTGAGCAAAGACCACTTCCCCAGCCAGCTCTGCCTTCAATTCTGAATCTACCGATGACTCTCTAAATGAATTTACACTTTGATTCAAGATCTACACTTTGTGGCCTCGTAAAATGAGACTCCAGTTTTTACATATAGATTTCACATATCTGGATTCATAGATCAGTCTATGAAACTAACATACAAGACTAATAAATTACTCAAGCCCAAACCACTTAAAATCCATTTATTGTATTGTTTTAATCCGAATCCTGGGCACTTTTTGTTTATTCTCTGATAACAGTTTTGGGTAAAACATGAGAATAACTTCAACAGATTTTAATGAGGTTTTTCTGACCCTGCATCTCATAGCTTGCTGTCTTTATTTTTCTGCTGTTTGTGTTGTTCTCTCTCTATCGTTAAGGGTGAGCCTTATTTGATGCACTCTTTGTGTACCATTATATCAACACTCACTCTGAAACAGCAGATACTGTAAATAACGGTGGCGTATCCAACACTGGAGAGAGGTATTTGCTATTTTTAATAAGTGTCTTCACTACTATTGAGTCAGTTTCTTTGTTCCTATCAGAAGATTAATTATGCTGTCAGACACTTTCAAGGCCGGCTTAACAAAGATTCAGTGATATAAAGCTTTGCTTCGCAATGCCTTTTTTTTTCTGCATAACAATCAAAATCAGCGCAAGAAAATGTGAATCCTGTTCCTACCGGAAGTGCAGCCTCACCGTGTAAGGTGACAGCAGAAGACAAGTGACAAACAGTTTGTTCCCAACTTGGTCAACTTCACCCTCCAACGAACGGCAGCACAATAAATGACTAATGGATCTCACACCCACCCCCCCCCACCCCCCCCCCCCCACCACACTTTTGACAAGGACATTAACACACTTTAGTTTATATCTATTGTTTGTACATGTTCAAACAAATTAAATAAAATATTAAATTTTAAATTAAATAAACATTCGTTTTATTAGGTTAAGCACCCACTAAATCCCACATGTAAACCTCATTGGATATCCTTCACTTAACTAACTGGAGCTTAGTGTGATCCACAAAGTGCATCTCTGATGATCTTAAAGGTATTTTTTTAGTTTAGTTTAGTTTAGAGATACAGCATGGAAACAGGCCCTTCGGCCCACCAAGTCCGTGCCGACCAGCGATCCCCGCACACTAACACTATCCTAACACTAACGCTAGGGACAATTTACACTTACACCAAGCCAATGAACATACAAACTGCACGTCTTTGGGGTGTGGGAGGAAACTGAAGATCTCGGAGAAAAACAACACAGGTCACGGGGCGAACATACAAACTCCGTACAGACAGCGCCCGTAGTCAGGATCGAACCTGGGTCTCTGGTGCTGTGAGGCAGCAACTCTACCGCTGCGCCACCGTGCCAACCCTAGCCACTAATTTTGTTACAGAAGTGCTTGCTGAGAGATGATTGCTTAGTGAATAGTACAATGTACAATTCTATATTAATGTGTGTTCCAATTGAACTTATGGTCATTGTGAAGGTACATGTTTGTAGCAGAATGCCCTGGTGTCCAGCTCTGGAATGTCCCGGTCAGTTTGAGGCTGAATTGCTGGTGGGGTCAGCAGGGAGGGTGGATGGAGTGGGGTGGGTCAGGTGCTCTGGACTCCTGACGGGCAGGAGATGAAGCACCAGGAGGTGAGCACGACCGTGCTACATGTATGTGAAGCAGAGAGTTCAGTGTGACACAGATGGACACAAGAGTCTTGTCATCACATCAACCTCATGTCAATATTGGAAGGAATAGAGTTTAACAAACCTCCCCCCCGCCCCCCCACTCTAGTCATCCTGCTAGTTCCACTGTTCACATCGATCCCTTCGTTATAATGTGGATAATAATGTGAGGTTATCCATTTTGGTGGCAAAAACAGGAAAGCAGACTATTATCTAAATGGTGGCCGATTGGGAAAGGGGGAGATGCAGCGAGACTTGGGTGTCATGGTACACCAGTCATTGAAGGTAGGCATGCAGGTGCAGCAGGCAGTAAAGAAAGCGAATGGTATGTTAGCTTTCATTGCAAAAGGATTTGAGTATAGGAGCAGAGAGGTTCTACTGCAGTTGTACAGGGTCTTGGTGAGACCACACCTGGAGTATTGCGTACAGTTTTGGTCTCCAAATCTGAGGAAGGACATTATTGCCATAGAGGGAGTGCAGAGACGGTTCACCAGACTGATTCCTGGGATGTCAGGACTGTCTTATGAAGAAAGACTGGATAGACTTGGTTTATACTCTCTAGAATTTAGAAGATTGAGAGCGGATCTTATAGAAACGTACAAAATTCTTAAGGGGTTGGACAGGCTAGATGCAGGAAGATTGTTCCCGATGTTAGGGAAGTCCAGGACAAGGGGTCACAGCTTAAGGATAAGGGGGAAATCCTTTAAAACTGAGATGAGAAGAACTTTTTTTCACACAGAGAGTGGTGAATCTCTGGAACTCTCTGCCACAGAGGGTAGTTGAGGCCAGTTCATTGGCTATATTTAAGAGGGAGTTAGATGTGGCCCTTGTGGCTAAGGGGATCAGGGGGTATGGAGAGAAGGCAGGTACGGGATACTGAGTTGGATGATCAGCCATGATCATATTGAATGGCGGTGCAGGCTCGAAGGGCCGAATGGCCTACTCCTGCACCTAATTTCTATGTTTCTATGTTTCTATGTTATCACCTCCTGCCACACCCAACAATGGCCCATTGTGGGCTCCACCTTTACTTGGTCATCGGTGCAGTCACTGCTTTGTTCTGAACCTTTTCAAATGTCCAGTTTCCCTGACTCTCATTCTGAAGAAGGGTCTCAACCTGAAACATCACCCATTCCTTCTCTCCAGAGATGCTGCCTGACCCGCTGAGTTACTCCATCATTTTGTGTCTACCTTGGAACAAAGATGGATGCTAGGTTTGATCAGATATCTTCTAAGTCGCACCTGAGGAGGGATTGAGATGTTGAAAATGGGAGGTCAGGGCAAGGGACGTTGACAAAAACATTCAGATGGAAAATATATTCAAACATAGAACATAGTAGAGGACTGGACAATAGACAATAGGTGCAGGAGGAGAGGCCATTCGGCCCTTCGAGCCAGCACCGCCATTCAATGTGATCATGGCTGATCATCCACAATCAGTACCCCGTTCCTGCCTTCTCCCCATATCCCCTGACTCAGCTATCTTCAAGAGCCCTATCTAGCTCCCTCTTGAAAGTATCCAGAGAACCGGCCTCCACCACCCTCTGAGGCAGAGAATTCCACAGACTCACCACTCTCTGTGAGAAAAAGTGTTTCCTCGTCTCCGTTCTAAATGGCTTACCCCTTATTCTTAAACTGTGTGGCCCCTGTTTCTGGACTCCACCAACATCAGGAACATGTTTCCTGCCTCTAGCGTGTCCAAGCCCTTAATAATCTTATATGTTTCAATGAGATGCCCTCTCATCCTTCTAAACTCCAGAGTGTACAAGCCCAGCTGCTCCATTCTCTCAGCATACGACAGTCCCGCCATCCCGGGAATTAACCTTGTAAACCTACGCTGCACTCCCTCAATAGCAAGAATGTCCTTCCTCAAATTAGGGGCCCTTCGGCCCACAAGCTAATCACTGTACTCTGGTACATGTGACAATAAACTAAACTAACTAACAATGTCTGTGGCAAACATTGATGATAAATGCAATGTACAAGGGAAGGACGGTCGCAAAGGAGGAAAGTTAAATCATTTGCCTGGTGTAAAACAACAAACTATTGGGCGACACACAGTTTCATAATCAGCCATCTCTGTCCACAGAGCCTCGAGTACCGTTTGTCCTGTTGTTGCACCGATTTATCCAACTTGTAGAGGTTCATTTGGCCATGGAAAACTGAATAAACAATGTGGTGCAGAACAGGATTGAAGTGTAAAAGGAAATAAAGGGTTAAATGTTGCCTGATCCTGCACTTTGGCATGGCAACATAGCCAGGTGTAAAGTTCCCGGTGATGCCTGGTAATAAAATGTATATGTTGGGCTTTATACTTTACATCTGAAATGCTAACATTCAGGGGCGTTGGTGATCTTCGATAGCCGGTGATTAAAGATAAAATGCGTGTAACATCGTGACTCCGTTTGACACATTTTAACCCAGGAGGGAAGTGACCTGTTCGACTGAGCCACACGACCAAGTGAAGCACATCTAGTGACGGGAAATAACAGGGTCATAAGACATGGCTAATGAAGTCATAGCAACTGA
Source organism: Leucoraja erinaceus (assembly GCF_028641065.1). Classification (NCBI taxonomy): domain Eukaryota; kingdom Metazoa; phylum Chordata; class Chondrichthyes; order Rajiformes; family Rajidae; genus Leucoraja; species Leucoraja erinaceus. The sequence continues at coordinate 1,100,719 of NC_073393.1, read as the reverse complement.
TGGGGAGAGCCAATCAGACCTAGCGACAAGCAGTAATTGAGAGTTATAATTAGCAGAAAAAATAACATGCTTTGACTGAATTCTAGGGGAGCTGGTAATAAAATAAATGATAGGAAATTACAAAAACAGATTCCAAAAGATTAGTGCAAATAACATGACAGCGAAGAAATCTAATTAACTAAAAGAAAATGTGTCCGTAATCAGAAATAAAGACACTGAATGATTGAGCAGTGCCAAAATATTTAGTGACACAAGAGGCTGATGATATTGCAGAGAGCAGAGATGATGCCAATTGCCTCTCAGAACAAAGGCAATTCCATCTGAAACAAAAAGGCTTGTCTTGAGTTGGGTAGTCTTGTGTTCACAGTAGGGGGAATCACAAAGGGGATTTTTAATAGCTGCTCGGAAGCTGGATGCAAAAATGTTGCCCAATCTATCAGCAAGCTCTCAACATATTTGTACCTTAGTTTAGATTTGACAAACTTAAATACATTGAGATTTAAGTAAGAACAGTTTGTTTACAAACTAAGTCCCACTTTGTACCTGACCTGAAAATTATAAATCTTTTCTTTTTGTGAATTTAAATGTTAATATCAGGAGGCGTTAGCCCTTGCTGGCGTGGTGTAATTTGGCAACATCAGTCTACAAGTTACCTGCTGCATTCCTCATCAGGCATGTCGAGTAAAAACCATCAGCACACTCTAATAATTAATGTTTGCAAAAGTAAAATAGCTTTGTTTCTTTTTCGAATATCCATGCTCATTAATATTAAACTGACAAACAATAATTTAAACCTAAATAATGAAATATTTTCACATAAAAAAAGGTTGCTGGAGATTTTTTTTTTTTCCTAATGAAACATTCAACCCATACCCTGTTATCTGCTGAACATTATTCATTTTACAGAACTGTCAAATACTTTGAGACTAAGAGCTGGAAATATGCTAAAAATATTTCTGTAATCATTTTGGATAGTCTTCACTGGTGTAGCTGTTTAAATGAAGCATTATGCTGAAAGTTCCTAAGACTAGTGATAATGACTATTTTCATGGGAATTGCAAAGTAAAGGAAAACAATGTCTTCAGATGGAAATCCTTTGACAGCAATATCTTTCTTGAAGGCATGTTTGTATCTTTACAATATGTTGTTAGGTTCAAATGTCCAATACTTAGGGAGCATAAAATATAGTCCAGGTATATCATCATTTAATTGTGTAGAGAATATGTAATTTGATGGCAGGCATATTATGATCACTCAAGGACTGTTTGATCGTAAACAATTGCTGGGTATAAATATTAATATTGGATGATTCAACCACAATCTATGTGAATGCTCTATGTAGGATTTGGGTGGATCATCTTCATGCCAGAAATAAGGCACCAATAAGCTGTCACCAGCTTCCGATATCTCGTAAAATAGAGCTTGATTTTCAGTCGGTTTGTGGCTGTATCTGCTGAGGTGTGTGCTGTACATCAGGTCCCATGCTGAGATACGTCAATCCCTACCTTGCCAGCCGTCACACAGAGAGCTACGTGTGGGTAATCTGTGGTGAGGCTGGAGGAGGGGATGGGATGTCCACTCTTCCAATCCTACTGATGGTTGGATGAAGCAATTACAAGTTTGAAATGGGACAATCCGGCCACTTGGCCAATCTTCAGCACTCATTGCACCGTGGGGCCAGTTGGAGAGGGTGAGATAATTGGCTTCTACAATCAAACGTCCACTCCTTTTCACAACTCTGTTTTATTCATGTCTATGTTACGTTCATTGAGAAGGGTGTGGAGGGCCAGAGAATGGGTTGAGAGGGAAATAGATCAGCCCTGACTGAATGGTGGAGCAAACGCGATGGGCCGAATGGCCTACTCCTGCACCTATTTTCTATGTTTCTATGTTTCTATGGACAGGTACATTGTGGACAATGCGTGCAGAGGCAAAGGTATTACACCTGTACCGGTCACACCTGTACCAGTTACACCTGTACCAGTCACACCTGTACCAGTCACACCTGTACCAGTTACACCTGTACCAGTTACACCTGTACCAGTCACACCTGTACCAGTCACACCTGTACCAGTCACACCTGTACCAGTCACACCTGTACCAGTCACACCTGTACCAGTCACACCTGTACCAGTCACACCTGTACCAGTCACACCTGTACCAGTTACACCTGTACCAGCTACACCTGTACCAGTCACACCTGTACCAGTTACACCTGTACCAGCTACACCTGTACCAGTCACACCTGTACCAGTCACACCTGTACCGGCCACACCTGTACCAGTTACACCTGTACCAGTTACACCTGTACCAGTTACACCTGTACCAGTTACACCTGTACCGGTCACACCTGTACCAGTCACACCTGTATCACACCTGGTTACACCTGTGCCGGTCACACCTGCGGGAGGGGGCAGGAGAGGAGAGAAAGGTGTGGAGCCGTCAGCCAGTCTGTATCACTCACTGCTTGTACCTTTCACTGTTATCATCTCTTGACTGCAGACACTGCAAATCTGTCCACAATGCACATCTTGAAACACTGCAAATCTTTGTGTCTTTTTATAGATCTTGCCAAGATGCATATGTTTATGCTATCATTTCTTCCCCTGAACTTAGAAGAAGAATCTGTTTCAAGTAAAAGTAGGTTGCGTTCACACTATCAGTCTTCGGAGCAACAAGCCTGGACAGATAATAACAGTATAAACAGCTTGATGTTGCTATTTTGGAAGATGCTTCATTATTCTCTGACTTGCAAAGAAACTGATGGCCTTAAATGGCAACTAGTCAAAGCAGGTAGAGTCTCTTTAATTAAACCACATTAGAAAGCTCACATTAAAAATAGTGATTTAGCATCACATCGGCAGAGGTGAGGACTAGAAGTGTCAGCATGTAGAAATATTACTAAAGGTTGCATGTAGGAAATAACAAAGACTGGTCGTGTATCATTTAAAAAATGAGTGTAAGAAGGTAATCTCTGTCCGAAGATGGAACTCCAGCCTGTCCTTCTGATCAGACTAATTCCAAATGTGTGTTCTATTTAGATTTAAGAGGGCACACCACTCGTAGCAACAACTGGCCCCATGCTACAGTAACTGCACTGGACTCAGACAAAGACAATACTGTAGATGCTACAGGCTGGCGAGAGGACACTGATTACAGACCACTAATTTGTTATGCACTTCTGCAAATCAGCAGTGATTCATATGACAAATAAGGAGGAAAAATTAACAGCTGTCACGGTGTGATGTGTTAATACCCTGACAGTCTCGGCACTGAAGCCAATTACTGATTTAAGGGCAGTACAGAATACTCCGCTACAGATTCTAATTAGGTGCTTTCAGGACCAAAAGGATAAAAGTGAAATAAGAGAAAAAGTCAGGTAATCTGCACTGGATGAGAGCTATATACATAATATATATTATATGGAGGAGGCAAATGGGCATGCATTTTAACCGCAGTGTGTGATATGCTCAGTACTCCAGTAATCCAGTACTCCTCCTTGTAGTAATTCTTGGATACATCAAGCCCCAGGGTTTCCATTGCCCTCTTAGCCCAGAGCCCAGCCTACCAGATGTAATGTAATAATAAGACCTTTGTTTAATAGTGTCAACAATCATTCATCAGCATGCAACCCGGGAAATCCAGCAGCCCCGGCTTCCCGTCCACTCCCACTCTTCCAACCCGGACCAAAGTGGGCAACAGATGTGTAGGAAGGAACTGCAGATGCTGCTTTACACCAAACATAGGCACAAAGTGCCGGAGTAACTCAGTGGGCCAGGCAGCATCTCTGGAGACAAGGAACCGGTGACGTTTCGGGTCGAGACCCTTCTTCAGTCTGTCAACGAAATGCTTAGAAACTGAGACACAGAGACACAGAGACACGGGGACACGGGGACACGGGGACACGGGGACACGGGGACACGGGGACACGGGGACACGGGGACACGGGGACACGGAGACACAGAGACACAGAGACACAGAGACACAGAGACACAGAGACACAGAGACACAGAGTCACAGAGACACAGAGACACAGAGACACAGAGACACAGAGACACAGAGACACAGAGAGACACAGACACGGAGACACAGAGACACAGAAACACAGAGACACAGAGACACAGAGACACAGAGACACAGAGTCACAGAGACACAGAGACACAGAGACACAGAGACACAGAGACACAGAGACAGAGACACAGAGACACAGAGACACAGAGACACAGAGACACAGAGACACACAGAGAGACACAGAGAAACACAGAGACACACAGACACAGAGACACATAGACTCAGAGATACACAGACACACAGACACAGAGACACAGACACACAGAGACACAGAGACACGGAGACACAGAGACACAGAGACACAGAGACACAGAGACACAGAGACACAGAGACACAGAGACTCAGAGACTCAGAGACTCAGAGACTCAGAGACTCAGAGACACAGAGTCACAGACATAGAGACATAGACATGGAGACATAGACACAGAGAGACACAGAGACACAGACATGGCAGACACACAGACACAGAGACACAGAGTCACAGAGTGACAGTCACAGAGTCACAGAGACACAGAGACACGAGACACAGACACAGAGACACAGAAACAGGCCCAACTTGACCACGCCGACCAACATGCCCCATCTACAGGAGTCCCACCTGCCCACGTTTGGCCCATGTCCGTCTAAACCTTTCCCATCGTGTACCTGTCCAAATGTCTTTTGAACATTGTTATAGCCCTGCTTCAACTACCTCCTCTGGCAGCTCATTCCGTATCCCCATCACCCTCAGTGTGGAAAAGGTTGCCCCTCAGATTCCAATTAAATCTCCCCCCCCCTCCTTCACCTTGAAGCCATGCCCCTGGTTCTTGATTCCCCTCCCCTGGGTAAAAACCTCTAACTCAGCGAATGGAGAAACAGGTCTCCTGTAAAGTCTCTGTGATCTTGGCGGGGGTTTGGTCCAAGAAACTCTAATGGACTAAAGACTGGGGCAGGTTGGTGGATGGGGGTGGAGGTCATGTCCCATCTACAGCTCTCCCTGCCCACCATCAAGCACCAAAGAAAGAAGAAGGGTCTCGACCTGAAATGCCACCCACTCCTTCCCCCCACAGATGCTGCCTGACCCACTGAGTTACTCCAGCACTCTGTGAAACGTCACCTATCCATGTTCTCCACAGATGCTGCCTGACCCGCTGAGTTATGGTGCAGCACCATCTATGGAGCTAAGGAGTTACGTTTCCGAACACTCTGAAATAGGAAACGTTTCGGGCCGAAAACCTATCGGCCCGAAACCTATTCCTTCTCCACAGATGCTGCCTGACCCGCTGAGTTACTCCAGCACTCTGTGAAACGTCACCTATCCCTGTTCTCCACAGATGCTGCCTGACCCGCTGAGTTACTACAGCATTTTGTGTCTATCATCATAATGAACCAGCATCGTATCGGTCCGAAACTCTTCTGGAAATAGGCAACGTTTCGGGCCGAAACCCTTCTGGGTTTCAGCCCGAAACGTTGCCTATTTCCTTCACTCCACAGATGCTGCCTGACCCGCTGAGTTACTCCAGCACTCTGTGTCTTTTTTTGTAAGCCAGCGCCTGCAGTTCCTCGTTTCCACTTCTGTCATTTGCCAGCTCTGTTTCATTTATATATCCTCCCCTTTAAACCCGTTTTAAACAGCTTCAGGGAGAGTTCAAGGAGGTGTTTAAGAAGGAACTGCAGATGCTGGAGAATCGAAGGTTACACAAAAAAGCTGGAGAAACTCAGCGGGTGCAGCAGCATCTATGGAGCGAAGGAAATAGGCAACGTTTCGGGCCGAAACCCTTCTTCAGTCTGAAGAAGGGTTTCGGCCCGAAACGTTGCCTATTTCCAGAGTCCAAGGAGGACCTGGATGTGGTGATACTGCTCATTTCATGTGACCAGGTGGGTCGCAAACATGGGCAAATGCACAGATTAATTCCATTCTTTAACCTTGCTAATGCGTCTACACGCATGGCTCTGCAGACAGCAGATCATCATATGATTTATAGCAGTGACCACTGCCTGCATCTCTCAGGCTAATGACACGAACACTAAAGTCATTGATTTGTATGAATGGCCTCCGCTCTTCATTTATCACAATTTAATGTTGAGTTTGAAATGCAGAAACATTGCAGCAGGGGAGCTGGGCGCACAGCGCTGCTGCTCTGGGATTCCTGAGGTTACAAGTCATTTGCTGCAGCCTATAAACGACGTTAGGCCACAAGTTATCAGCAGAAGAGCCGCTGATTACAAGGTGATGTTCATATCGTCACCTCACTGGCATTAGGGCTCCTGTTACTCCAGTATCTGCAGTTGTGCCTGGGGCATCATATCAATGACAGAGTAACTCAGCAGGACAGGCAGCATCTCTGGCCACAAGGAATGGGTGACGTTTCAGGTCGAGACCCTTCTTCAGACTTTGTCTGCATTTTGTGTCTACCTTGGAGTGAAAGCAGCATCTGCAGTTCTTTCCTACACATCATCTGGATGCAAGCCGTCTTTCCCAGAGTTGTCCATTGTGTCATCAGCACCTCATCAACGAATGACGACTGGAAACGAGAGGCCAATCCTAATAAATCCATGAGATAGTAATCCCTCTCGTTTGATGCTCTGCCCCTTCCTTCTTGCAGCAGGTTGCAGTAAAGTAATGTCAGCCTCGTTAATAGAGTCGTGGTGGGGCTACAAGTTTGATGCTCAAATATTTTACATGCACATTTATTTGTCCATAAAATAAAACAGGATTTATTATGTCGGTCCCACCTTTGAAGACCGCCAGGACAGAACATGTGAAATATGACCATAAAGATGTTGAAATGTACACATGGGTCTCCATAAAGTCACACCCCTCTCTCAGAGATCATCCCCTTCCCCAAACTGGCCGACCTTCTCAGGGGTAAACAAAAATGCTGGAGAAACTCAGCGGGTGCAGCAGTATCTATGGAGCGAAGGAAATAGGCAAAGTTTCGGGCCGAAACCCTGCTTCTGACTGATGGGGGGGGGGGGGGGGGGGGGGGGGGGGGGGGGGGGGGGGGGGGGGGGGAGGAGGGGCCCGAGGGCTGAGGGAGAGCTGAGAAGGGGAGGAGACAGCAAGGACTACTGGAAATTGGAGAAGTCAATGTTTATGCCGCTAGGGTGCAGACTGCCCAAGACGTGACCTTCTCAGGGAACAATCCTAATAATCAGAGTCTGGTTCGTTTAGGAATGTCTAATACTATTATTTGGTACGTGGGGAATAATTATCCAGAATTATATTAATAATTTATTCTAAGAGTAGAGAGCCCGACCACCAATCCAGCACGGGGGGAGTGTTTGAGCCTAAGGGGATGAGTTCAACTGAACTCATCTGCCCGCAAGGACTATAAGGAAATTGGAGAAGTCAATGTTTATGCCGCTAGGGTGCAGACTGCCCAAGCCGTGACCTTCTCAGGGAACAATCCTAATAATCAGAGTCTGGTTCGTTTAGGAATGTCTAATACTATTATTTGGTACGTGGGGAATAATTATCCCAGTATTATATTAATAATTTATTCTAATTAGTATGATACTAATAGAACCTAGACCACCAATACAGCACGGGCCCAGTGTTTGTGCCTAACATGATGCCAAGTTCAACTGAACTCACCTGCCTGCACATGGTAAAGATAATAAGCATTTATCATATGGAAAACACGAAAATGTGAGCTGTATTGGCCATTCGGCCCATCAAGTCTACTCCGCCATTCAATCATGGCTGATCTATCTCTCCCTCCTAACCCCATTCTCCTGCCTTCTCCCCATAACCCCTGACACCCGTACTAATCAAGAATCTATCTATCTTCGCCTTAAAGACATTCATTGACATGGCCTCCACAACTGTGAATGACCCCACTCTGCTCACGAGTGTCATAGTGCAGTGCTGGGAAGATAGTCCATGTGTTACAGGCATGTACAGGTTAATGGAACATACCAAGTTTTACCACAATGACTGACCTCCATATCCACAGCCATTTCTACGTACCCCACTGTTCAGTTGCTAACTGTGGCTCACTCTTGCATCTGATGCAGGAAAAATGTTCCCAATGTTGGGTGAGTCCAGAACCAGGGGCCACAGTCTTAGAATAAAGGGGAGGTCATTTAAGACTGAGGTGAGAAAAAACTTTTTCACCCAGAGAGTTGTGAATTTGTGGAATTCCCTGCCACAGAGGGCAGAGAAGGTGGAGGCCAAGTCACTGTCTTATGAAGAAAGACTGGACTTTTAATAGAGAAGTTAGATGAGAGCTCTCGGGGCTAGTGGAGTCAAGGGGTATGGGGAGAAGTCACATGTTCCCGATGTTGGGTGAGTCCAGAACCAGGGGCCACAGTTTAAGAATAAGGAGTTAGCCATTTAGAATGGAGACGAGGAAACACTTTTTCTCACAGAGAGTGGTGAGTCTGTGGAATTCTCTGCCTCAGAGGGCGGTGGAGGCCAAGTCACTGGATGGGTTTAAGAGAGAGTTAGATAGAGCTCTAGGGGCTAGTGGAGTCAAGGCATATGGGGAGAAGGCAGGCACGGGTTATTGATAGGGGACGATCAGCCATGATCACAATGAATGGCGGTGCTGGCTCGAGGGGCCGAATGGCCTCCCCCTGCACCTATTGTCTATGTTTCTGTTTCTATGACTTTAAGCACAGAATTCTCTGAATGCCGAGTGATCCAACCTCCTGTACTGTGGAGAATTCCCACTGCTCCTAAACCTCTGGATGAAATCGTATCTTCCTTACTCTACACTGAAAGGCCAAGGTTCCAGAGATCTGAGGGAAAGTCAACTCTACCCCAGGCTGGGCAACCACATTGAATGTCACCCAGAGGTATGTACTTTGTACTTGTTCCTATTGCCATAGAGGGAGTGCAGAGAAGGTTCACCAGACTGATTCCTGGGATGTCAGGACTGTCTTATGAAGAAAGACTGGATAGACTCGGTTTATACTCTCTAGAATTTAGAAGATTGAGAGGGGATCTTATAGAAACTTAGAACATTCTTAAGGGGTTGGACAGGCTAGATGCAGGAAGATTGTTCCCTATGTTGGGGAAGTCCAGGACAAGGGGTCACAGCTTAAGGATAAGGGGGAAATCCTTTAAAACCGAGATGAGAAGAACTTTTTTCACACAGAGAGTGGTGAATCTCTGGAACTCTCTGCCACAGAGGGTAGTCGAGGCCAGTTCATTGGCTATATTTAAGAGGGAGTTAGATGTGGCCCTTGTGGCCAAGGGGATCAGAGGGTATGGAGAGAAGGCAGGTACGGGATACGTAGTTGGATGATCAGCCATGATCAAATATTGAATGGCGGAGATGCAGCCTCGAAGGGCAATTAAAATGGCCTACTCCTGCATCCTCACCATTCCCTATGTTTCTATGTTTACCTACATCAAATCAGTTGAGGTCTCGTTGAAGCAATTAACCACATTAGAGGAAAATTCATGAATTTAACATTTTTTTCCCAGGTTATTTCTATTCCTTCAGGTGGAGTCAGACAGCAACACACTGCACAAACAGGCCCTTCGGCCCACCCTGCCAGTGCTGGTAAGCTGCAGCCATGACCTTGGCTTGCAGCAGGTTCAGCAGGAGAGCGCTGGGATGTCCAGCAAGCTTGTACTCAGCTGCTGGACTTGATATTCATCACTTCATAAGTTCTAGGAGCAGAATTAGACCATTCGGCCCATCAAGTCTACTCCACCATTCAATCATGGCTGATCAATCTCTCCCTCCCTCAATTGATGAGTGGCCCAACAGTGGCTGTGGAACTGCAGGCAAGATTGGCCACATATTGAGGACCTCAGCATCTATGGAGCTGTTCCAAACACAACCACCCTCACATTCTGAATGTTCCATGTGGAGCTGTTAGCATGTGTCAACTACGCCTGGCCAACTATGGTGAAGATTTGTCAAATGGACATTGCCAATGGATATTGTCATGTTAAATATCCCATGCTGCTATATACAGGAAAAGCAGGGGAGCTCATCTTGAGCAATATTTATGCTTCAACCAACATTTCTGAACCAGATTAGTGTTAACAGGCAACTGACCCATCCTATCAACACTAGACAATGAGCGGCTATCTACCTCATTAGAGACCCTTGGACTATCTTTAATTGGATTTTACTGGACTATATCTTTCACTAAATGCTATTCCCTTTATCCTGTATCTGGACACTGTGGACAGCTGGATTGTAATCATGTATAGTCTTTCTGCTGACTGGATATCATGCAACAAAAGCTTTTCACTGTACCTCAGTCCCCGTGACACTAAACTGGACTAAACTAGCTAGGCATTATCAAATAGTTTCTAGAACCTACTCTGTGCCCATTGGCAATAATGATTTTTATACATAATCTGAGTAACAATAAATTATATTGAAAATCAACATTGTACAAATGATTTGCTTCAGTGCAGTAAATGATCTGCTGTATCTTGATTGCACCTGTGCACTTGTGTCTTTACAATGATCATTTATATTGAGGATGCATTCCACAACCTATCACAACGAGTTTAGATGCACTTCCCTCCTCTACCAGAGAACAGAACCAGTATCAATATCTGGGATATCATTCTGTCCCATTATAATACCATGGCCATCGGCAGCTCTGGAGGCCATCAATGGGTATTTTAAGGTTGAGAGGGAGAGATAGATCAGCCATGATTGAATGGCGGAGTAGTCTTGATGGGCTGAATGGCCTAATTCTGCTGCTATCACTTATGAACCTATGAATATTGGGAATTCCATCACTGACTGTGTCATGGCTCATTGGTGGCATTGCCCACTGTGGACAGAAAGCTAGGCGGGCACATGGCCACAATGACCAGGTAGAGCAGTACAGAGATACCTTCAGAGCTGCCATCCTTTAGATGAGATGTTTTACTAAATTCTAATATTTCCCTTCCAGATAGATGTAAGAAAATATATAAGTACTTGGAAACTTTTATGTCCCAGCTCGTAAAGTGTTTGTAGCAATTGGGGTGTGGATCCATTGTCGTTTTGGTGTTGGCCTCCATTGTTTAGAATGAACATGGACTGCGAATAGTGAATATCCAATCACCCGTTGGACATAGGGGGGACAACGAGGGAGGGGTGGGGCACTCTAGTGTAGAGGCCTCGGTCCAGGGGATAACTAGGTTTGGAAGATTGCAATCTTCACGTGCTCCACGCTGTTTCGACGAATGCAATCGACCTGGCGTGCACAACTGTCTCTTGAATACATCCCAGAGTCTATTGGTCAATTTGCACCCCTCTGCCCCCTCTGATCACTGATAACTGGTAAACACAGGACTGGCAGCAAGCAGGTGTTATGTGAAGTGAATGGTGAGAATCCTAAAATATTAAATGGTCAACGTGTCGACTGTGGGAGCCTGTGGTCTCTTGAGGGTGGGCTTAGTGTCATACTTCCATAGCCCCTGTTGTCGGGAGGTTGGCTATAATGCTTCACAGTGAGAGCTTGCAAGTGACATTTTTCAAGCCTGTGTTTTAACAGTCGGAAGGGAAGTTGGGGACGTGGATAGATCATGAGGGTAAATGTAACCAAGTCATGTGTGTAGTGAAAAGATGAACGCAACATTGGCTCACTGTTCAGTTTAGTTTATTGTCACGTGTACCGAGGTTCAGTGAAAAGCTTTTGTTGCGTGCTAACCAGTCAGCGGAAAAACAGTGGTACACAAAAATGCTGGAGAAACTCAGCGGGTGCAGCAGCATCAATGGAGCGAAGGAAATAGGCAACGTTTCGGGCCGAAACCCTTCTTCAGACAGAAAGACAATACATGATTACTTTTTTAAAAATAATTTATTTATTAGAAGTAAGTACAATAATGTGGCACCTTTTTTCAGGTGCCAAATATATATTGGCATGTTACATTTTATGTACAGCTTCATTTTTTTTTTTAAAGATGGGCATATATGGATGAGAAGGGAATGGAGGGTTATGGTGTGAGTGCAGGCAGGTGGGACTAAGGGAAAAAAAGTTGTTCGGCACGGACCTGTAGGGCCGAGATGGCCTGTTTCCGTGCTGTAATTGTTATATGGTTATATGGTTAAAGAGAGAAAGAGAGACTCGATAATCGAGAATAGAAAATCATGCGATGTATAGTGTGTGAAAAAGAAAAAGGGAGAGAAAGTGAGGAAAATAAGTTAAAAAAACGACAGAGAAAGAGAAAGGGGAGAATATCGATAGGAGACGAGTATTTATATTCTTGGCCATCTTTCACCCAGTCCTGAAACAGTTGGTTTTTACGATTTTGTTGCACCATATGCTTCCAAGACGTCAATAAATGGAGACCAACTGGTTAACAATTGGTCTGGTTTATCCGTTAGGAGGAATCGCATTTCTTCAAGATGTGCTGTGTCCAACATATTTATAATCCACATTTTAAGCGTTGGTATAGACTGCATTAGACTGGATAGACTCGGCTTGTACACGCTAGAATTTAGAGGATTGAGGGGGGATCTTATAGAAACGTACAAAACTTCTTAAGGGGTTGGACAGGCTAAATGCAGGAAGATTGTTCCCGATGTTGGGGAAGTCCAGAACAAGGGGTCACAGTTTAAGGATAAGGGGGAAATCTTTTAGGACCGAGATGAGAAAATCATTTTTTTTTACAGAGAGTGGTGAATCTGTGGAATTCTCTGCCACAGAAAGTAGTTGAGGCCAGTTCATTGGCTATATTTAAGAGGGAGTTAGATTTGGCCCTTGTGGCTAAAGGGATCGGGGGGTATGGAGAGAAGGCAGGTACAGGATACTGAGTTGGATGATCAGCTATGATCATATCATATGGCGAATGGTGCAGGCTCGAAGGGCCGAATGGCCTACTCCTGCACCTATTTTCTATGTTTCTATGTTTCAATGTATGGGTGTATTTTTCCAAAATTTAAGTATAAGTTTTTTTGCTATTATTAACCCATAATTAAAAAACGGATTTTGAAATACATGATTACAACTGAGCCATTTGCAGATGTTTAGATAGTGGGGTGGCACGGTGGTACAGCGGTAGAGCTGCTGCTTACAGTGCTTGCAGCGCCAGAGACCCGGGTTCGATCCCGACTACGGATGCAGTCTGTACGGAGTTTGTACATTCTCCCCGTGACCTGCGTGAGTTTTCTCTGAGATCTTCGATTTCCTTCCACACTCCAAAGACTTAGGTTGATTGGCTTGGTATAAATATAGACAATAAACAATAGGTGCACGAGTAGAGGCCATTCGGCCCTTCAAGCCTGCACCGTCATTCAATGTGATCATGGCTGATCATCCCCAATCAGTACCCCGTTCCTGCCTTCTCCACATATCCCCTGACTCCGCTATTTTTAAGAGCCCTATCTAGCTCTCTCTTGAAAGTATCCAGAGTACCTGCCTCCACCGCCCTCTGAGGCAGAGAATTCCACAGACTCACCACTCTCTGTGAGAAAAAGTGTTTCCTCATCTCCGTTCAAAATGGCTTATTCCTTATTCTTAAACTGTGGCCCCTGGTTCTGGACTCCCCCAACATTGGGAACGTGTTTCCTAGCAAATGTAAATTGTCCCTAGCGTGTGTAGGGTAGTGTTAGTGTGCGGGGACCAATGGTTGGTTTGGACTGGGTGGGACGAAGGTCCTGTTTCTGTGCTGTATCTCTAAACTAAACTAAAACATGATAAGGGAATAACGTTTAGTGCAAGGTCAGATCAAGGATAGTCCGAGGGTCATCAAGGGTAGAGAATAGTTGAGCACTGCTGTCTGGTTTCATAGAAACATAGAAACATAGAAATTAGGTGCAGGAGTAGGCTATTCGGCCCTTCGAGCCTGCACCGCCATTCAATATGATCTTGGCTGATCATCCAACTCAGTATCCCGTACCTGCCTTCTCTCCATACCCCCTGATCCCCTTAGCCACAAGGGCCACATCTAACTCCCTCTTAAATATAGCCAATGAACTGGCCTCAACTACCCTCTGTGGCAGAGAGTTCCAGAGATTCACCACTCTCTGTGTGAAAAAAGTTCTTCTCATCTCGGTTTTAAAGGATTTCCCCCTTATCCTTAAGCTGTGACCCCTTGTCCTGGACATTGGGAACAATCTTCCTGCATCTAGCCTGTCCAACCCCTTAAGAATTTTGTAAGTTTCTAATTTTGGTGGCAAAAACGGGAAAGCAGACTATTATCTAAATGGTGGCCGATTGGGAAAGGGGGAGATGCAGCGAGACCTGGGTGTCATGGTACACCAGTCATTGAAGGTAGGCATGCAGGTTTCGAGGGTTTAGCACAATGCTCAGTGACAAAGATGTTTTAATCTGATAAGGATGGTCCATCACCTGTACACACCTACCCACACAGTCCACACATTGACAGGGAATGTCCACTATTCTGTGACTTGGCCAGAATATGCTACCTCTCATTCTCTCATTAATTTAATTGTGGTAACCACACTGATAGAACCTGCAACAGAACACAACAGCAATACACCACTCATATTTTATATTAATTAGGGAGATTCCCCTGACGCAGGCCGTGGTAAATCACAGGACACGCCGTTATATCACAGAATGCACACACATTATCGAACAAATGAAGGTTTTTTTTTGTGTAGGAAGGAACTGCAGATGCTGGTTTAAGCCGAAGACAGACACAAAATGCTGGAGTAACTCAGCGGGACAGGCAGCATCCCTGGAGAGAAGCAATGGGTGACGTTTCGGGTCGAGATCCTTCCTCAGACTGATATCAGGGGAGTGGGCGGGACGGAGATAAAATGTCGTCGGAGACATGAGACTGGTGGGAGAACTGGGAAGGGGGAGGGGGATGGAGAGGGAGGGAAAGCGAGGGGTTACCTGAAGTTAGAGAAGTCAATGAGGGATTTTTGCCTTGTTGCTGCATCTTTATCAGTAAAGGGATCCTTGGATCGGGGAGTGAGTTTGTTAAACATTACCGCTCCCCTGTTGGATGCCCTGGGTCACTGGATCGAAGCAGTGGTCTTTATCATAGTGTCTGAAGAAGGGTCTCGACCTGAAACGTCACCCATTCCTTCTCTCCAGTGATGCTGCCTGTCCCGCTGAATTACTGCAGCATCTATCTCCTTTATCCCACAACACAGGATTCTCTGCTTCCAATGGTTCTCCATGGAGACCACAGACATTGAACGGCTCGATTGTAATCATGTACATTCTTTCCACGCAACAAAAAGCTTTTCAATGTACCTCGGTACATGTGACAATAAACCAAACTGAACTGAATTAAGATCACACACTTGGTGAAAGGCTGCCAATTGGTTTGGAACTTAACATAAGATCATAAGACATTAATTCATTTAAAAATAAATTGGATAGTTATATGGATGGGAAGTGAATGGAGGTTTCAGCCCTAAACGTTGCCTATTTCCTTCGCTCCATAGATGCTGCTGCACCCGCTGACCCAGTATCTGTTATTTGCACTTTACCAGTTGATTTATTCATGTGTGTATATATTTATATTATGGTATATGGACACACTGATCTGTTTTGTAGTCAATGCCTACTGTGTTCTGTTGTGCTGAAGCAAAGCAAGAATTTCATTGTCCTATACAGGGACACATGACAATAAACTCACTTGAACTGGAATTGTGTATGATTTTTTTTCTCAATCACTACCTGGTCGAGGATGCGTCTTTTCTCCGAGCCACATCTTCGCCCCCCCCCCCCACCTCGCAACCTACGGTCTGGATTGGCGCGGCCTTTCCTGCCAGAGCTTCAGCAGCGGCGCAGCACTGAATTCCATCGCGGAGAGGACGATTGCCTTGTTGGAGCTCCGGCGTGTTGGGCCTGCCGACTTTAACACCGTGGAGCTGTGGTCTGCGGAGCTTCCAGCCACGGGCGGCGCTGACTTTAACATTGCGGAGGCCTGGGACCTTTCGCCGAGGGTCGCCAGTGTTGGAGCTCCACCCAGCTCGGCCTGTGGACTTCGGGAGCCGCGGTCTCCGGTGTGAAGCGGCCGGTTCGGAAACTCCAAGCTGCTGAGTGTGTTCTTCCGTTTCGACGCCGGAGATCCGATCGTCCGATCATCCTGGCGAGAGGGCCTGAAACAACGGGCCGCCGTTGCAGTGACTGCGGAGGTTTAATAGACCCCGACCACGGGTAAACAAGAGCAAGATGGCTGAACTTTGTTGCCTTCTCTCACACTGGGGAAACATTGATACCGCTGTGGGGGGGATGTTTTTATGTTTAATGTTAAATTCTATAGTGTGTTGGCTTATTGTGGGCTGCATAGTAACTCAAATTTCACCGCACCAATTGTTGTATGTGACAATAAATGTCTATTAGGTCCCCTCTCATCCTTTTAAATTCCAGTGAATACAAGCCCAGTCGACCCGTTACAGTGGGACCACACATTCTTGTCATTCCTTTCACTATTTTACAATTTGTGCATATGAATCCTCCAGCTGCACAGGCCATGCAAATGCGGCTGTAATTAAGCCATGCTAGGATTGTCAGTGTGGGCTTAGTGGCCCAAGCACATGTGTTGCTAATTCAGGAGGTTAAGTGGTTTGAGCCCCACTCCAGAGCTCTGAGTACATAATCCATACTGACACCTCATTGTCACGCTGAAAGCATGAAGTGCTGCATGCAAACACAGCACTGCAGGACCGCAGCATCATACGCAGCTCCCTGCATCCAATATCATGCGTTTGAAACCCAATCACTGTGTAGTGCATGCAGATTAATGCAGCACCAGTGTGCATGCAGTAACCATGCAATTACCATGCAGCTTGCATGCAGTTTCCATGCAGTATCCATGCAGTATCCATGCTGTTTCCATGCTGTTTCCATGCAGTTTCCATGCAGTATCCATGCAGTATCCATGCAGTATCCATGCAGTATCCATGCAAATGCGGCTGTCCATGCTGTTTCCATGCAGCCATGCAGTAGGCAGTATCCATGCAGTGTGGGCTTAGTGGCCCATGCAGCATCCATGTGTTCCATAATTCATGCAGTTTATGTGTTTGCAGTATCCATGCACTCCAGCAGTATCTGAGTACATGCAGTATCCATACTGTATCCATGCCCATGCATTGTCCACGCTGTTACCATGCAGTATCCATGCAGTATCCATGCAGTATCCATGCAGTATCCATGCAGTATCCATACAGTATCCATGCAGTATCCATGCAGTATCCATGCAGTATCCATGCAGTATCCATGCAGTTTCCATATCCATGCAGTATCCATGCAGTATCCATGCAGTATCCATGCAGTATCCATGCAGTATCCATGCAGTATCCATGCAGTATCCATGCAGTATCCATGCAGTATCCATGCAGTATCCATGCAGTATCCATGCAGTTTCCATGCAGTATCCATGCAGTATCCATGCAGTATCCATGCTGTTTCCATGCAGTATCCATGCTGTTACCATGCAGTATCCATGCAGTATCCATGCTGTTTCCATGCAATGACAGAAAGACATGATCATGAAAAAGTAAATCACAAACGGTTGTAAACATTCCACAGCTCTGCTTGGCCAGGCGTAGGAGCAACCCAACCAGGACATCTTCAGCTCGGCCCACTCCCTAGATACCGTCACCAGCCCTCCGGTTGCAATGTAGACTCCTTGGCTGGTCGAGTCTGTGTACAAACCTCCTGTATGTCCTGGCTGCCTGAAACTCTGGTGGGTGGTGGCAGAGAGAAGCCACTTGTTGGCTCAGAGACAAACTCAGCTCAGGAACAACGATGAAGTTATGTACACGGATACAACAAGGAGCGTGGTGTTGAAGCAACGAGAAGCAGCCCCGTCTTTACAAGATTCAAGGAGGGAGTAACTGCTGGACCTGAAAGCCGCATATTGATATTCAAATTCTAAGACAAATAAGATATTCCAAAATGCTGCCAATCCCAGTTCTGCAATTGTTATCAAATGTACAGACGCTAAAATGAGGTATTCATTGCAGATTGTATTAAATATTGATAGTTCAGCATATGCCAATCATCTTCAATGTGCTGAGATGTTGTGTGAAAAGTGGTGAATCATGATGAGTTTAAGTGTGCAGTTAGTCTCGCCATCAGTATCAGCTCAGCTCAACTACAGCGCATTCAGTACCTGCTCACAAACACCTTCCAAACATCCCAACACAGGGGCAACATATGGATATGAAATATGTGTACAGAATCATGAGGGGACTAGATCGGGTAGATGCACAGTCCCTTGCCCAGAGTAGGGGAATTGAGGACCAGAGGGCATAGGTTCAAGGTGAAGGGGAAAAGATTTAATAGAAATCTGAGGGGAAACATTTTCACACAAAGGGTGGTGAGTGTATGGAACAAGCTGCCAGAGGAGGTAGTTGAGGCTGGGACTAACCCATTGTTTATGAAACAGTTTGACAGGTACATGGATAGGACAGGTTTGGTGGGATATGGACCAAGCGCAGGCAGGTGGGACCAGTGTAGCTGGGACATTGTTGGCCGGTGTGGGCAAGTTGGGCCGAAGGGCCTGTTTCCATGCTGTATCACTCTATGACTCTATGAGAAGCATATTTAGTTTCAACACAATCAGAATAACTTGAGTCCTTGGCCATCCCTGGAGAGGAGAATTCTTGCAGAAAACAATAATCGTAAGGATTTAGAACTGCTTGACAAAAAGACACCTGAAAGAGATTGTATGACATGTTCCGTCATTCAATATGATCACGGCTGATCATCCACAATCAGTACCCCGCTCCTGCTTTCTCCCCATATCCCTTGATTCCTTTAGCCCTAAGATCTAAATCTAACTCTCTCTTGAAAACATCCAGTGAATTGGCCTCCACTGCCTTCTGTGGCAGAGAATTCCACAGATTCACAACTCTCTGGGTGAAAGGGTTTTTCCTCATCTCAGTCCTAAATGGCCGACCCCTTATTCTTAAACTGTGACCCCTGGTTCTGAACTCCCCCAACATGGGGAACATTTTTCCTGCATCTAGTCTGTCCAATCCCTGAAGAATTTTATATGTTTCTATAAGATCCCCTCTCATCCTTCTAAATTCCAGTGAATACAAGCCCAGTCGACCCATTCTTTCATCATATGACAGTCCCGCCATCCTGGGAATTAACCTGGTGAACCTACGCTGCACTCCCTCAATAGCTAGAATTGAAACTGGATGTTATCGGGAAGGAAGGACATGAAGCATGAATGAAATAGTACCACTAATTTAATATTATTTTATCGAGAATCTCACACTGGGGCTCTCCGTACAGCACGGACCCTGAAAGCCGAGAAAGATGCAACGTTACCACTGTGACTAAGAATGAAAATCACACACCAGTCACATGGAGTTGATGTAGAGTTTACAACCCGCCCGAAAATCACACTCATTTCACAGTTATATTCCCAGCAGAAGTATAACAGAAAGACTCCATACATGAAAACCAGAGTTAGAAATGTGTAAATAACCACAACATCTTTTATATTTAACTCTGCCTCCTTTTAGATTCAATCAACTCAGAAAAATGACAATGAATAACCATCAGTAAGTCACGAGGAAGGCAGGCAGGCACGTGTATAGGCAGAGACATCTTTAACCGGGCAACAACACAAAACCTTCTACACACCTGGTCTAAGACTGAGTCTGAAGAAGGGTCCCAGCCTGAAACGCCACCTCTCCACCTTCGCCAAAGTAACTGCCTGACCTGCTGAGTTACTCCAGTATTTTGTATCTTTTTCTTGGTAAACCAGCATGTGCAGTTCCTTGTTTCAACATTTGAGATTTGAACTAACATGTGAATTAAATTAACAACGTGATGCTTTACGTCTTATAGTGTATAGCTTCAGAATATATAGAAACGCACACACTGGGTAAATTAGATCGTTCCACCACCACACTGTTATATTTAATGTTGAATCTGCTTGTCATTTTGTTTGGTGGCCTGCTTTAGAGTCTTTGTCTAATTGGTCCAGGCAGGTTAATGAGAAGAGTCCACTCTGGGAATAAAGCTAATCACTGATTCAAGCGATGCATCTCCCTAATTGGATTGGTGGTGGACAATTCCCGGGGAAAGTTCCAGTAAATAACATCAGCCTGGGATCCAGATTGTAGCGGTATGTCTGTGTGGTAACAAGCGAGACAGCAGGACAGTGCCCCACCATCACTCCCTGGCCCCAGAGACGCAAGGCGTGAGACGCAAGGAGCAGTCCGCTCTCATCAGCCCATGTGGCCACAGTTTAGAGCTTAGCTTAGAGATAAACTTTGGCCCACCGAGTCCAGGCTGACCATCGATCACCCGTACACACTAGTTCTATGTAATCTCGCTTTCTCACCCACTCCCTACACACTAGGGGGCAATTTACAGAGGGGCTGATCAACCTGCAAACCCACCCGGAGAAAACATTTATCGTCCAGCACCCACAAGCTGGTAGCTGCACATATAGTTGTGGTCCAACCTGCCCTGTTCTTCATCGCATCCACTCTTGTAGTTGTGGAAACATCAACTCCAAAATCTCACCATCTCTTCAAATTAAACGATGGATTCTGAATCTGCAGGTGACTGTAGACGGAGGGAAATACAAGGACTCAGATGCAGGATTACTCCTTGGTTATGTGTTGTGAACAGTAGTGGGGGCATGTTGTTCTCTTGTTCAAGGCAGCTACATTGAAAGATGCAGCATGGAAACAGGCCCTTCGGCCCATCGAGCCCATTCTGACCATCGACCACCCGGTCACACTAGTTCTATGTTATCCCACTTTCTCATCCACTCCCTCCACACTAGGGGGCAATTTACAGAGGGGCCGATTCAACCTGCAAAGCCACGTGGTCAAGGGGGAACGGGCAAACTCTGCATAGACAGCATAGACAGCACCCATAGGTCAGGATTGATCCCTGGGTCTCTGGCCGAGGCATTAGGAAAAGGGGAGATTCATAGCAAAAGGATTTGAGTATAGGAGAGACTACTGGGTGTCATGGTACACCAGTACATTGAAGGTAGGCATTCTTGCCAGGTACAGCATTTTGAGCAGTCTGCAATTTATCCCATCAGAAATAACCGTTTAATGACACCTAATTCACTTTCATATCTCAGTATAAAAAGTTAGCATTTTCATAGCAAAAGCATCTTGTTCCCTATTGATTTTCTTGAGTATAGGCCCATAAGCAGATTAAGAACTGAATGAAATTTTCTACATAGATTGAAGCATTCTGCAGTTGTACAGGGTCTTGATGAGACCACACCTGAGGTTGCGGAGTGAGAGAGTGATTTTTAAACTACTATAAATATTATACAAGGCCATAAAAAACTAATAATAAATAGTATTGCATACAGTTTTGGTCTCTTAATCTGAGGAAAGACATTCTTGCTTTATAGAGGGGGTACAGAGAAGTGATTTTTCACCAGACTGATTCCTGGGATGTCAGGGACATTTTTCATATCGCGAAGAAAGACTGGATAGACTCGGTTTTGTAACTACCTACGTACTAGACTGATTCCTAGATGTCAGACTTTCATATGAAGGGGGGATAAACTCGGCTTGTACTCGCTAGAATTTAGAAGATTGAGGGGGGATCTTATAGAAACTTAAAACAATTCTTAAGGGGTTGGACAGGCTAGATGCAGGAAGATTGCTCCCGATGTTGGGGAAGTCCAGAACAAGGGGTCACAGTTTAAGGATAAGGGGGAAATCTTTTAGGACTGAGATGAGGAAAACATTTTTCACACAGAGAGTGGAATTCTCTGCCACAGAGGGTAGTTGAGGCCAGTTCATTGGCTATGTTTAAGAGGGAGTTAGATGTGGCCCTTGTGGCTAAAGGGATCAGGGGGTATGGAGAGAAGGCAGGTACAGGATACTGAGTTGGATGATCAGCCATGATCATATCGAAGGGCCGAATGGCCTACTCCTGCACCTATTGTCTATGTTTCTATGTTTGCCTCACATCTTCTGTATTTTAATCTCTGGCCTTTGTCCAATCATTTGCTATCAAAACCCCTTCCTCACCTGTATCCGCCCATTATTTGCCCAGCTTTATCCTGTTCTTTTTTTCTTCTAGATTCTCCCTTCCCCACCACAATCAGATTGAAGAAAGGTCCCAACCCGAAACGTCGCCTATCCATGTTCTCCACAGATGCTGCCTGACCCGCTGAGTTACTCCAGCACTCTGTGAAACGTCACCTATCCATGTTCTCCACAGATGCTGCCTGGCCCGCTGAGTTATGGTGCAGCAGCATCTATGGAGCTAAGGAAATAGACAACTTTTCGGGCTGAAATCCTTCTGGAAATAGGCAACGTTTCGTGCCGAAACCCTTATGGGTTTCGGCCCGAAACATTGCCTATTTCCTTAGCTCCATAGATGCTGCTGCACCCGCACTCTGTGAAACGTCACCTTATTCCGGCACTCTGTGAAACGTCACCTATCCATGTTCTCCACAGATGCTGCCTGACCCGCTGAGTTACTCCAGCACTCAGCTGATGTCAGTTCCACACTGTGGGATGGGAAGGGGGAACCACGTTGCAGCCACTCTGGGAGGCTCCGTGACTTTGTCATCTCCAGCACCTCTTCCCAAGTGAGATATCGCCAGTGCCAACAGATGATGTGCCTGTCAGCTGGGCTCGGAATGAACACACCGAGATGTTCCACCAATGCACGGACAAATGATGCCACATGACAGCATGGTTTGTCATGCTGAGAACAACATATGATGAAAATTAATCCGAACCAGCACCAGTGCAGAGATTGTAAGCGTAAACATCATGGAATAACGTTTTTGCTTACGGCGCGGCTTGCAGACTTTGGAAGCCGCCGACTCCGGTAGGAGGGGCCGACTCTGTGTCCACGCCGCTGAGGACGTCCCGCAGCCCCGACGTCGGACTTACAACACCCCAGCGAGCGGTCCTGGACATTGGGCCGCCCGTAGCGGCAACTGCGGAGGGCACGGGGAGGCCCTGACCACGGGGAACAGTGGAGGAAGAGACTGACTTTAGTGCCTTCCCACACAGTGGGGAACTTTGATTCTGCTGTGTGGGGATGTTTTATGTCAAACCCTATAGTGTGTTGTGTCCCTTTTATTTAATTGTATGGCTGTATGGGAATTCATTTCACTGTGCCATCTGGCACATGCGATGAATAAATCTATCTTGTATCTTGTATTTTATGCATGCTACGTGGAGTCGGCTGATACAGAAATAGTTGAGAGAACACAATCCAAACGGCAACATTTATGAAGCCAGTTCCCAACTGGTGAAACTCCACTGACTTCTCACTTTGAAGTAATTAGAGTCAAGAGTCAAGACAGTTTCATGTGTCCCAGATAGGACAATGAAATCCTTACTTGTGCAGTCTACAGCTTTGTGGCCAGGACTAGATACAACTAAACCTGCCTTAGTTACCAGTCGCGAAATGCTGCCAACCATTGTCACACATGGACATGGATATGTAGGGATGGAAGGATATGAATGATGTGCAGGCAGGTAAGTTGGTCTTGGCATCATGTTGGGGAGGGTATGGACATTGTGGGCTGAAGGGCCTCTTCCTGTGCTGTACTGTACTGCTCTGTGCATGTTCTATCTACATTTGCATTTGTATGTGGCAGTGATTTGGTGGGCAGCTGATAAATTACAGATACACAGGCTCCCGTCTATTTTGTGCGGAGGAACTCCGGTCCTTGATGCTTCACGATTAGCGGAGAGCAGAAATAACAAAGGCGAGATTCTGGGCGTATGTTGCAAATGCTCCTCACAACACAAAGCTCTGCTAATCTTATTCCCATCCTGAGAGTTCAAGGTCATGTGATACCGGCTCGGCAGAACGGTGGGATTTTCCCATTCAATGTTTCTAAATGAAACTTTCATATAATCTACCACTTGTTCAATGAATATTTGAAGTTCATGCACTTTCTTCTCACAAGGTGAGTTATGATGATGTACATTGCAGTTTAGACCGTGTTATCAGGGAGACGATTGCCAGAGGCAAATGCTGCTCAGTTTGTTGCTCTCCATCAATGAGGACCATTTGCTTTGTTCACTGCGTGCAGCGATATCATAAACCATTTCATTATAAATTGCTTCACCGTTTCATCGCACATAGCCTGCAGAAGATCTTGTCCCTTGAAGTGGCGTAACCCCAGTATCTCATCAGCGGCACTCGTGCTGGTGTAGGGTAGTGTTAACGTGCGGGGATCGCTGGACGGCACGGACTCGGTGGGCCGAATGGCCTATTTCCGCGCTGTAGCTCTAACTAAACTAAACAGGAGCATATCACACGAGGGTTTTCTAGAACACCTTCAGCATAACAACCGACTAACCAGATATGAGGACAGGATATGTCTGTTGAGGGTTTACTCTCCCAGCAAGATCTCAGAAATAAATAAACAAACACAGAACAAAGGAACAGTCCTGAACCAAAACAAATCTGATTGTAAAATTCAGTGGAAATATTCAAAGGCATCAACGCTTAACAGAGGGAAAAACTGCTCTTCATAGAACTGAGTTGTTGATGAGTTCCGCACCAGGCAAGTTTATACTATATGTGTAGGAAGGAACTGCAGATGCTGCTTTACAAAACAGACACAAAGTGCTGGAGTAACTCAGTGGGTCAGGCAGCATGAGTTCAGAAGTGATAGGAGCAGAGTAAGGCCATTCAGCCCATCAGGTCTACTCCGCCATTCAACCATGGCTGATCTATCAACCCCATTCTCCTGCCTTCTCCTCATAACCCCAGACACCCGTACTAATCAAGAATCTATCTACCTCTGCCTTAAAAAATATTAATTGGCTTCCGCAGCAATGAACTCCACAGATGCACCACCCTCTGACAAAAGAAATTCCTCCTCATCTCCTTCCTCTGCAGAACATGGATGGGTGATGTTTCGGGTCGAGAACCTTCGTCAAGCTGAGGCAGCGCAGCGCAGGTTCACCAGGTTAATCTCCGGGATGGCAGGACTGTCATATGATGAAAGATTGGAAAGTCTGGGCTTGTATTCACTGAAGTTTACAAGGATGAGAGGGGGCTCTTATTGAAACGTATAAAACTACAAACGGACTGGACAAGCTAGATGCAGGAAAAAAATTCCCAATGTTGAGGGAGTCCAGAACCAGGGGCCAAAGTCTAGGAATAAAGGAGAGGCCATTTAAAACTGAGATGAGAAAAAACTTTTTCACCCAGTGAGTTATGAATTTGCGGAATTCTCTGCCTCAGAGGGCAGTGGAGGCCAATTTACTGGATGGATTTAAAAGAGAGTTATATAGAGCTCTAGGGGCTAGTGGAATCAAGGGATATGGGGAGAAGGCAGGCACGGGTTACTGATTGTGGATGATCAGCCATGATCACAATGAATGGCGGTGCTGGCTCGAAGGGCCGAATGGCCTCCTCCTGCACCTATTGTCCATGTTTCCATATTATATCACTATGTATATTATCTATACACTTGCACAGGTCGGGAGAGGATGTTATTTGACCAAGTCTTTGCACTGCACCTCGGCACACGTGACAATCACCTAAACTAACTAATCCACGCTACACTCTTGGACTGGTGTGCAGTGGTCTGGCTTATGCATGTGCGTCCATTGGGCTAAGTTGGAAATGACCTCCAGATGTGTTGTGCATTAGTGCCAGTTTAGTTCAGAGATACAGCGTGGAAACAGGCCCTTCAGCCCACCGACCCCGTTCTGACCAGCGATCCCCGTACACTAACACCATCCTACACACACACACACACACACTAGTGACAATTTACACTTACACCAACCCGATTAACCTGCACGCATGTACGTCTTTGGAGTGTGGGAAGAAACCGAAGATATTGTGGAAAACCCACGTGGTCACGGGGAGAACGTGCAAACTCCGCACAGACAGCACTCGTAGTCGGGATCGATCCAGGGTCTCTGGCGCCGTCAGAGCGGGGGGATTTGAGTTTAGGAGCAAGGAGGTCCTACTGCAGTTGTACAGGGCCCTGGTGAGGCCACACCTGGTGCATTGTGTGCAGTTTTGGTGAATGTAGTTTGGGCAGTTGTTATTTAGGGTTCCTGCCATGCAAAGAGCCCCAGAGTGGGATATTTCTCGCTATTGATTAAATAATATTAAATTAGCCATGTCATGCTTTATGTCCTTCCTTCCTGATAACATATAGTTTCAATTCTTGCTATTGAGGGAGTGCAGCGTAGGTTCACCAGGTTAATTCCCGGGATGGAGGGAGTGACGTGTGATGAAAGAATGGGTCGACTGGGCTTGTACTCACTGGAATTTAGAAGGATGAGAGGGGATCTTATAGAAACATATAAAATTCTTAAGGGAAGATGCAGGAAAAAAGTTCCTGATGTTGGGGGAGGCCAGAACCAGGGGTCACGGTTTAAAAATAAGGGGTCGGCCATTTAGGACTGAGATGAGGAAAAACCTTTCCACCCAGAGAGTTGTGAATCTGTGGAATTCTCTGCCACGGAAGGCAGTGGTGGCCAATTCACTGGATGTTTTCAAGAGAGAGTTGGATTTCGCTCTTAGGGCTAATGGAATCAAGGGATATGGGGGAAAAAGCAGGAATGGGGTACAGATTGTGGATGATCAGCCATGATCACATTGAATGGCGGTGCTGGCTTGCAGCGCTGAATGGCCTAACTCCTGCACCTGTATATTTCCATGCATGCATGCGCTGTAAGTCTGCAACTCGACTGCTGCGCCACCATTTTTACCCTAAAAAAACAAATGAGATATTGTAATCTTTCAACCACTTCACAATTCTCTAAACAGTGAGATATGGTGGTGTGTGAGGGGGGTGGAAGCCTCTTGCCTCAGTTTTTTGTCCTGTTTTACTGACAACCCTGCAACTTGCAGGCAGGAGAGGCAGCATTAATTAAGACAGTGCCAGCTGTAATTTTACTGGGAAGTAAATTCCAACCCCACTAAAGGTTACTGAGACCTTTTCACTGTCAAAATTTACTACAGCCTGTGAATGTTAATGTTTCTAATGAAGACATGCTCTCTGTCCGTGAACTTAAAGCTACCCTGTGAACACGGAAATGGGGAAAAACTTAATTTGATGAATGTGGTTGTAGATTGTTCATTAATCCACAGTTAAGTTTTTCTTTTAGATGTTATAATGACACAGTTGATTCAGTCAGTCTCTTGCTTTCTAAACACCGAGTTGCCCCGTAAATGGGCAATATTTCTCGGCAAATGCAGACTTGTAATAAACACAACACATATAAAGAACTCCTTTACTCTTTCCAGAGATAACCAACAATCCATCCATGATCAAACGTGTAAATATTCCTACTCTGAGAAATTTGTTTGCCATTGTGAAATATATATGAGGTTATCCACTTTGGAAGCAAGAACGGGAATGCAGATTATTATCTGAATGGTGTCAGGTTGGGAAAAGGGGAGGTGCAACGAGACCTGGGTGTGCTTGTTCATCAGTCACTGAAAGTAAGCATGCAGGTGCAGGAGGCAGTGAAGAAATCCAATGGCATGTTAGAAACATAGACATAGAAACATGTTGGCCTTCATTGCAAGAGGAGTTGAGTCAAGGAACAAAGAGACACTTCTGCAGTTGTACAGGGCCCTAGTGAGACCACACCTGGAGTATTGTGTGCAGTTTTGGTCTCCTAATTTGAGGAAGGACATCGTTGCTATTGAGGGAGTGCAGCGTAGGTTCACCAGGTTAATTCCCGGGATGGAGGGACTGTCACATGATAAAGGAATGGAGCAGCTGGGCTTGTATTCACTAGAATTTAGAAGGATGAGAGGAGATCTCATAGAAACGTATAAGATTATTAAGGGATTGGACACGCTAGAGGCAGGAAACATGTTCCCCATGCTGGGGGAAATCCAGAACCAGGGGCCACAGTTTAAGAATAAGGGGAAGCCATTTAGGAGTGAGATGAGGAAAAACTTTTTCACCCAGAGAGTTGTGAATTTGTGGAATTCTCTGCCACAGAAGGCAGTGGAGGCCGATTCACTGGCTGCATTCAAAGGAGAGTTAGATAGAGCTCTTAAGGCTAACAGAATCAAGGGGTATGGGGAGAAGGCAGGAACGGGGTATTGATTGTACAGCCATGATCACATTGAATGGTGGTGCTGGCTCGAAGGGCCGAATGGCCTCCTGCACTTATTGTCTATGTATCTATGTGTCCATGTATTGATTCAGATGTTGCAAGGTGACCACTGTGACAGAACGTTCCTTATCCTCTAATACAAAATCAACTCATCGCTGGACCCCACCTGGTTATCTACAGAGCAGGTATGTAACCGTGCGGAGACCTCAGCAATCACAGGTGTTGTCTAGGAAGCTGCAGACACAATGGATCAGAGGGTTTTACACATCGAAGCAGTGATTAAAAACAAAACATTCATTAAGCACAGCGATTTACAGTAGGAATTCCAACCACTGCGACGAAACTCAAATGATGATAGCTGATTATAATAGTTTCTAGCAGAAATCGAACACAAGATTTTACTTTCATTAAAACTGATGTGATGTCGACAAATATTCAGTTGTCTTCCATGAATTAAAGGTTCCGGTTTATACAGAGATTTTAATTAATATCTTTAATGTCTAGGTGTCAAAACAACACATTGAGTGCCGGAAACATGGTGATCACTGCTCAGGGAGGATACTGAAAGATCTGTGACAAGCATTATATTGTCAACGTACGTACAATGTGATGTGTAAAAGCACAAACACTGCGTCACCTGCACGAGCCGAACTGTACTACGTACACCTACGCTGGTCATTCTTGATGTTTTCATACTAAGTTGCTTTTGAAAGTTGGTAAGTAAATTGGAAAAGCACAATCTGTGGAGGACATGGATAGGTGACGTTTCACAGAGTGCTGGAGTAACTCAGCGGGTCAGGCAGCATCTATGGAGCTAAGGAAATAGGCAACGTTTCGGGCTGAAACCCGTAAGGGTTTCGGCCTGAAACGTTGCCTATTTCCAGAAGGATTTCGGCCCGACACGTTGCCTATTTCCTTAGCTCCATAGATACTGCTGCACCATAACTCAGTGGGTCAGGCAGCATCTGTGGAGAACATGGATAGGTGACGTTTCACAGAGTGCTGGAGTAACTCAGCGGGTCAGGCAGCATCTGTGGAGAACATGGATAGGTGACGTTTCACAGAGTGCTGGAGTAACTCAGCGGGTCAGGCAGCATCTGTGGAGAACATGGATAGGTGACGTTTCACATGCCTTCCAATCAGATCAGATCTACAATCTCCACAGAAGCTACATGTGGATCTGATCTGTTTAAGAAGGAACTGCCGATGCTGGGAAAAATCTCGACCCAAAACGTCACCTATTCCTTCGCTCCATCGATGCTGCCTCACCCGCTGAGTTTCTCCAGCATTTTAGTCTACTTTCCACTAGTGGCAGAGTCTAGGACTAGCGGTCACAGCCTCAGAAAAAAAGGATGTTCCTTTAGGAAGGAAGTGAGGAGGAATTCCTTTGTCAGAGGGTGGTGAATCTGTGGAATTCTTTGCCACGGACGGCTGTGGAGGCCAAGTCAGTGGATATATTTAAGGCAGAGATGGATAGATTCTTGATTAGTGCGGGTGTCAGGGATTATGGGGAGAAGGAGGAGAATGGGTTTGGGAGGGAGAGATTGATCAGCCATGATTGAATGACAGAGTTGACTTGATGGGCCGAATGGCCTAATTCCGCTCCAAAAACTAGAGAGCAGTCCTGAACTTTGGAGACCCTCTGACTATCATAGATCGAAGATAACTGGTCCTAATTTTGCACTAAACGTTATTCGCTTATCATATATCTGAGGAAGGACATTATTGCCATAGAGGGAGTGCAGAGAAGGTTCACCAGACTGATTCCTGGGATGTCAGGACTGTCTTATGAAGAAAGACTGGATAGACTTTGGTTATACTCTCTAGAATTTAGGAGATTGAGGGGGGATCTTATAGAAACTTACAAAATTCTTAAGGGGTTGGACAGGCTAGATGCAGGAAGATTGTTCCCGATGTTGGGGAAGTCCAGGACAAGGGGTCACAGCTTAAGGATAAGGGGGAAATCCTTTAAAACCGAGATGAGAAGAACTTTTTTCACACAGAGAGTGGTGAATCACTGGAACTCTCTGCCACAGAGGGTAGTTGAGGCCAGTTCATTGGCTATATTTAAGAGGGAGTTAGATGTGGCCCTTGTGGCTAAGGGGATCAGAGGGTATGGAGAGAAGGCAGGTACGGGATACTGAGTTGGATGATCAGCCATGATCATATTGAATGGCGAATGGTGCAGGCTCGAAGGGCCGAATGGCCTACTCCTGCACCTAATTTCTATGTTTCTATACATCTGTAGACTGTGGCAGCTCAGTAGTAATCATGTATTGTCTTTCCCCCGACCAGTTGAATTGAATAACCTTTAATAATCCTTTACAGTTAGCATTGCAAGAGAAAGCTTTTCACTGTACCTCAGTACAGGTGACACGTGACTGAAATCAAACTCAGGGTAGTGCACACCTTGGCCCTGGCGAATATTCGGGGCCAAATGAAAGAGTTGTCAGATAGCCAGCACACTGCGCTGCGGCAAGAATTATCTGGTATGACTTCTAAATGATATTCACTTCAACCTAGTCATAACAAGAAAACAGAAGATTGAAGAAACCTCTCAGCTGAATGAAAACAATCTAAACAGCCTTGAATTTATACGGAAATGATGCAATTCCCCTCTTCAGCCCCACAACAATACAAATCGGCTTTGACAACCGGAGGGACGCTGTGAGCGCTACATTTCACTGCGTTGCTGAAGAGAAATTGCAAGACATTTGTCGCTTTATCTTTGCTGATAGCTCTCAGCCAACAACGGCGATATACCTGGATAGGGGCCGGTCTCTCTAGATGCACTGTTCACTTTATGGGCTTTTACCGGTGTTATGTATTAAGGCCCTGCAGCACCTCCTGAAACTCATCACACAGTGTATACTTTACCTAAATGGGAAAAAAACACGAGACATTAAAGGGTTTTCATCAAGTTGATGTCAATGCCATTAACACTGCGTTTCTGTTACATTGTGCATCAGTCTTCATACAGGCTCATTCCTCACCAACTAGAAAAACATACGGAAAAAAAACATCTCCTTAAAATAATTTATTGATGGGCGTTGCAGCTATATTTAGCCGGTAGTTCTGTCATATTTTGTAACTGCGCAAACTTGACATCTCACTTTAACTGGGTCTCCTACAGTTGATATTTACAAGCCCTGACTGTGAACAACAAGCAGCAATGGAAGGTTTACAGTCCAAGCACTTGTGTTTCTGCGGCCGACATCTGCTTTACATGTTCCTTGTTCCACATCGCCGACATTGTTTGTGCCACCATGAGTAAAGACATAACGGCAACAGGATCCCATTCTCCCATTGCCGAGAAGCTCATCTTCCATCAGGCATGGCCATCGCAAGGCACTCACCATAACTAATGCCCTGTCCCACTTAGGAAACTTGAACGGAAACCTCTGGAGACTTTGCGCCCCATCCGAGGTTTCCGTGCGGTTCCCGGAGGTTTTTGTCAGTCTCCCTACCTGCTTCCACTACCTGCAACCTCCGGCAACCACCTGCAACCTCCGGGAACCAAACGGAAACCTTGGGTGGGGCGCAAAGTCTCCAGAGGTTTCCGTTCAGGTTTCCTAAGTGGGACAGGGGGCATATTACTCTGCGCATTATCCCATAATGGAATATGGGGGGCAAATAGAACATGTGAAGCAAAAAGCAAGAAGATGCTTTTGGTACTAAGATTACCAGGAAGATTCACAGAGTACAATCCTCAGCTAGGCAGCTGGGTTAAACAATTAGTACTAATTGCCATATGTCAGGCCTGCAGTCGAGGTAAACAAACACAATTCACATGGAAACAAACCTTACCTCTTTGATTAAACACTTTGCTTTTTTTGAACGAATTTGTAACAAATACATGCTGTGCCCTTAAGAAAATGACTAGGCTGTCATGTGTCGGAGACATTCAGAAATAAATCCAGCCACAGATAAGGAAAGTGGATATAAATTCTTAACAGCCTCCATTTTAATGTCGCTCATCATTCAACAAATTTTTCTAAGAAAATGCCAAATAGGCAGGAACAAGTAATTAGGAGAGAAAAGTGAAACTGTCATGTTTAATGGTTTGCTGTACCAATGTAGGATATCATTCACAGCGAGCGGGAGTGGGGACAGGTAACTGGGGCACTTGCTACCTGCAGCACTAAGGGTGATTGTGTGTGCAACTTCTCCACACAGAAGCACCCCGCTTCACACACACACACCCACATACACACACACACCCACACACACACACACACACCCACACACACACACACACACACACACACACACACACACACACACACACACACACACACACACACACATATATATATGTATCTATATTTTTAGGAGCTGTTCTGGTGAACATCAAAGGCTGTGCAGCTTTGTACCACCACTCCTCACCGCACCAAGGTCTCAATAAATCTGAAATCACAGGGGATATTGTTAGTGTTCAGCAAGTATTATTAAAATGAAGGGAAATTTATAGATGACACTTTGTAACAATTAATCAGGAACTGTTGATTAATAAAGTTACTTCGTTATTCTCCTGAAACCTAAGCGGCCACAAGAATTGTCAGACGGATCATTTTATTCATTATATTTGATTAATGCACCCCAATTCTCCGACTCTGAAAAACTTCTCTGGTATGCAAAATCATAAATACTGAATGAGCATGTGTACAGTTAACCTTGGCCACAGCGAGCGGTTTTCAAGGGAGAAATGTGCATATTCAGCAAATAAATTGCTGCAGGGATTAAAAAAACAAATTGGGGGGATTTGATGAACATCACCTCACCAGACCTGTCCGTCTCTTACAAATTCCTATGATTAATTAGTTTGTTTAGATACTCAATTAGTCGAGTGGAGCGGAGAAGCCCAGTGGACAGATTCTGGTAAGGACAAGGGGAATAAACGCCTCACTATTTTCCCTGACACTTAAAACATTTTGCAGTTTTACCTTCCCTACTGAGTGCTCATGTTCTCCCACCCCTCCCCTGTCCCACCAGCTGGGTGGAATCGGTGGATACACAAAGGCAGGGCACACCACATGGATCTACATTCATTGTTCTTTATCTCTCTACATCATCGTCTATATCTCTCGTTTGCCTTTTCCCAAACTAGTCTGAAGAAGGGTCTTGACACGAAATGTCACCCATTCCTTAGAAACATAGAAACATAGAAACATAGAAATTAGGTGCAGGAGTAGGCCATTCGGCCCTTCGAGCCTGCACCGCCATTCAATATGATCATGGCTGATCA